>NC_077227.1:600132978-600137978 GCF_027887165.1 Monodelphis domestica | reverse complement strand
CTCACAGGAAAGGAGATTTAGGTCTCCATGTGGTATAGCTTCCTTATAATTAGAGATGTCCCAAAGTGGAGCAGGCTTCCCCCAGAGGTAGTATGTTTCCTCTTATTAAAGGTCTTTTGGTAGATTCTAGATGATCACTTTTTGCATTTGTTGCTGTGGGGATTCCTTTTGTGTGCATGTTATATTGGATGGCTGATGACACTCCTGCCAATTCTCAAAGTGCTATTCTGAGAAGTGCTTATAAATGTCAAATATTATTATTATAACATCCAATAGTCAAAGGGTATTAGGTACAAAGTGCTATGTGAGGCGGGGGGAGGGGGAAAGATATTACTGATGTGGAGGATCAAGGGAGATTTCACAAAAGATGTGGCATTTTTGAGTTAGATTTTAAATTTAGGGAAGAACTTAATGCAGCAGGAAATACAAAGTTTAGACAGACTCTGCTCAAGATAATGAAATTTTGAATTAGGGGAGTGGGAATGAAAAGATGAAGGTGGAGGTGAGAGATTTTTGGAGAAAGAAACTCCCATTTGAGATGGAAAAAAAGAACAATAATTATCCAGGGACAGTTAGGTAGTGCAGTGGATAGAGTATAGGGCCTGGATTCAGGAAGACTCATCTTCCTGAGTTCAAATCTGGCCTCAGAACTCAGAGCTAAATTATCCTTTACACTGGGTGACCTTGAATAAGTTGCTTTATCCTGTTTACCTCAGTTTTTTTTTTTTCATCTGTCAAATGAGCTGGAGAAGGAAATGACAAACCACTTAAGTATCTTTGCCAAGAAAACCCCCCAAATGGGGTCATCAAAAGTTAGACACAATTGAACTGAGTTTGTACTTGCCTCAAGTTACATAATCTTAGAAGCTCAGAATTGGTCTTCAGAGACCCCTTCAATCAGTCTCAACAAGGATCTTCTTTATCACAGATTCAGTAAGTGGGCCTCTAGATCTTACTTGAAAACCTCGGCAAGGGAGAATGTCCTCTTTCCAGAGGTAGCTCATTTCATTTTGTGAGTGTCTCTAAATATTCATAAATTTTCATCATATATAGTTGAAATTTGCCTTTTTGCAACTCCTCCCCAGAGCCCCTGATTCTACCATTTGAAGCCAAAGATTTGAAGCCTTGGATCAGAGGCTATCACTAACTCCTAGACCTCTTCACTCCTAGATAGATGCTCTTTCAACTATTGCATGTCGACCTGGGGTCAAGTCTGATTTTGCCATTTATTTGCTAAGTGGCTTTGGCCAAGACATTGAACCCTGGCTGGTAGCTTTGGGCATGTTTCCTTAGCTATAAAATAAGAATAACAATAGTTACCCTAGTGATATGCTATGAGAATGAAATGAATTTAGAAAATTCCTGGAAATAGTTAAATGTGATACATGAATTGAAGGAATTAACATTTACAAAGTCACAGAATTTAGAGTTGGAAGAGACCTCTGGTAATTTAGTCCAGCTCATAATGGAAATGAATTCCCATTATAATTACTCTTTCAATCAATAAATAATTGTCAGTCAACTACTTTGTGTTAGGCACTGTCCTAAAATATAGCTAACAATGGCCATACACAATTATAGGTACTGCCCTTTAATATATCCAATGGTGGTCTTCCAGGGGGCAGTTAGGTGGTTCAGTGGATAGAGCCAAGCCTAGAGATGGGAGGTTCTAGGTTCAAATGTGACCTCAGACATGTCCTAACTGTATGACCCTGGCAAATCACTTAACCCCAGTTGTCTAGCCCTTGTCATTCTTTTGCCTTAGAACCAGAACTTGGTATTGGTTCTAAGATGGGAGGTAAGTGTTTAAAAAATATTGTCCCAATTCAGTCTTTTCTTGAAGAGCTTCCATGAGGGAGAATCCACTGCCTCCTGAGACTACCCACTTAACTCACAGATGGCTCTAGTTGTCACACAGTTTTCCTGATATGTTATAGGAGGAGAAGTTAGCTCATGAAAGTAGTGCCAAGTGGTAACATTTGGGATTTGTTCATAAGAGTCTTGTATCAAAAACCTTCCTTTAGTTAGGTCAAGATTCTGCTTCAGAAGGATAATTTTTAATGGCAAAGTTTCACCTTTTTTTATATTCCCAGATTTCTAAAATTTCTTAAAGTTACTTTTTTTTGTCAGTCTTCAGTTAAAAAAAAAAGAAACAGGGAAATGAAGTGTCAGATTGTTTTCTGAGATGCCCGCTGTTTTGATTATGTTCATCCATCCTGAAGCTATAAAATCATGACTGAAAAATTTCCTCTACTTTTGCCTCAGTTTCCTCCTCTCCTTCTCTCTTCCCTCTATGATGTGTAGATTAACCTCAATGCGATTGATCTGAGCCAGTGACATTTGGACCTTGATTACACTTAAAGTTTATGCTAATAGTGAGAGTGAGAAATAATGAGTTCTGGGCAAGGAAGAGCCAGATGACCTGGGGAAGGATCTGGGAGAAGGAGGTGATATGGATTATGAAAAATGTTGGGGGTTTGGAAAAAACCAAAATGGAAAAAAGATGGAAATACTAAGATGTGAAGAGATGAGAGAGGGAACACAGCTATAAAAGATGAAAGTTGGGAAACAACTGAGAGAAACTTGTTTTGGATATTCAGCTTGGGTTGTGTGTCAGGAAAGGCCAAGTCTAGTTCAGGGAAGTTCTCAGGTGAAGTTCAAAGAAAGTCTCTTGAGTCACAAGGTTTGAGTGCCTGCATTGAAAGAGGTTTTTCATCAAGAGAAGGATGAGTAAGGACCGAAATGAGATGAGAAGACCTACAAGAAGATTTGGTGTGGGGTGGGAATGGGGCAGAGACTGGTAGGGGAATGTATGTGAATGATCATACTGGGAAGTGGTTCTTGGAGTAGACTGATAAAAGATGAATCTTTATGGGAACATGCACCAAATAAATGTGAATAAAAAGATCTGATTTGTAATTGCCTACTTGGATATAGTTTGCCCACTGATGGCCAACTGCTGTCTGGGAATTATTGCATAGTTGGGGGTATGGTAGATGGGAAGAGAAATGAATACCATAGGGGAGAAGAGACCAGTTGGCATGCACATGACATCCTATCTCCTTCCTCTGTGCCTTTTCAGAAGTAGCCATCCAGATTCAGAGAGGCACTCCCTCTTCCCCTTTACCTCATAGAATCACTAGCTTCCTTTAATATATCACCTTCTACAACTGGCCTTTCCTGATTCTCCAGTTGTTTGCATGCTGTTCCTCCCAAATTTATTTTGTATGTGCACAATGAAGTGTATGAAGCACTAACCACCACACTACCATATACCCTGCCAATGGTCCATTTCTTTTTGTCTCTGTATTCTTATCTGCATTGTACAATACTCCTTCCCTTGTAGGAAGTACTTGCTAAACATCTAAAAATTGGAATTGAATTCAGAGCATCAGGAATTCCTTCAGAGAAATCATATGGTATAAGGAGTCTTAGAGATTATCACAATACAGATAAGAAAACTGAGCCCCGCCCCCATAGTAGAAGTAACTTACACAAGGTCATATATGTAGTGAAGTCTATCAGACCTCAAATTTGAATCCCAAATCTTCTAAAAAATGTTATCAATGTATTTGGCTTTCATGTTACTTTCATTCCCTAGCACATCCCTGGCCACTCACTCAGAGACCCAACCCTTATAACAAAGAATTTAAAAAATTCAACCTAGCAAGACTGCCAACAACACATCAATCATCTGGGTTTCAAACATACCTAGATTTCAATTATTGCCTTTAAAAAATATTCACTTGACTTTAACTATACCCTCAAGCTACTGTCCAATATCTCTCCTCACTTTTTTTAACCAGACTCCTAGAAAAGCATGATTGTATTGGTTGTTTCCATCTTCTTACCTCCCCCTTATTTTTCAGCCCTAGTCTTTCATTTCTACCACTGAATCGAAACAGCTTCCTCCATGGCCAACAGTGATTTCTATATTGCTAATTCTAATGGACTTATCTTAGTTCTCATCCTGCTTGAGTTCTCTACAATGTTCTGCCTATTGATCTCCTGCTCTTGGATATTCTTTTCTTCCTGAGTTTTTGTGACACTTCTCTGTTGTGTTACTCTTTCCTGTTGTGGTGAGCCTTTTCAGGCTCCTTTTTGTGTTCCTTGGCCATGTTTCACACCTTTTTCATTGACATACTCCAGTTCTCCATCTTGGGTCTCCTCGTCTTCTATATTCTCCCTAGGCAGCCTCTTCTGCTTCTTTGGATTCAGTTATCTTCTTTATGCAATTGTCTCCCAAATCTATATATCTAAACATCATATTCCTCTTGAGATTCAGCCCCACACATCTTTACCCAAATGCTTCATTTTATTCTCTCAAATTCAATATGTCCAAAAAAGAACTCATCTTTTCCCTTAAACTCACTAACTTCTCCCATTCTGTAGAGGGTGTTACCAATCTTCTAGTCACCAAGAGTCACCTTAACTTGCCACCTTTGCTTCACCTCCTGTATCCAGTCAGTGGCCAATCAGTCAATTTAACTTCCTCAGTATCTCACATTTGTTCCATTTTCTTTTTTCCTTTTTTCTCTTCCTTCCTTCCTCCCTCCCTTTCTTCCTTCCTTCCTTCCTTCCTCCCTCCCTCCCTCCCTTCCTTCTTTCCTGCCTCTTTCTTTCTTTCTTTCTTTCTTTCTTTCTTTCTTTCTTTCTTTCTTTCTTTCTTTCTTTCTTTCTTTCTTTCTTTCTTTCTTTCTTTCTTTCTTTCTTTCTTTCTTTCTTTCTTTCTTTCTTTCTTTCTTTCTTTCTTTCTTTCTTTCTTTCTTCCTTTCTTCCTTTCTTCCTTTCTTCCTTTCTTCCTTTCTTCCTTTCTTCCTTCCTTCCTTCCTTCCTTCCTTCCTTCCTTCCTTCCTTCCTTCCTTCTTTCCTTCCTTCCTTCCTTTCTGTTTCTTTCCCTTACCTTCCACTTAGAATCAATACTGTGTATTAGTTCCAAGGCAGAAGAGTAGTAAGGGCTAGACAATGGGGATTAACTGACTTGCCCAGGGTCACACAGC